>NC_138905.1:199503098-199505598 GCF_965231255.1 Vanellus vanellus | reverse complement strand
CTGGGCCGGCGGTGCCCCGTCCCCCGGCCCGCCCCGTCGGGCGGCGGCCCCGCGCGGCGCCGCCAACCGTGGGGCCGCAGCGCCCCCTGGCGGCGGAGGGAGGCGGCGGCTGTTTCGGGGGTGCGGTGGGGCCACGCCACAACGCTGCGGGCAGCAGAGGCACCCCCCTGGGTCCCGCCGAAAGGAGCCCCCCCCGCCCGCTACCCGCACCTTGTTCCTCCGCGGGGCAGGGGCACGCACACGTAAGGCAACGGCAACGTGGGTGCGCGCATAGGCGCGCCGTGAAAACCGCTGCAGGGCACGTTTAAAGCACCGTTCGGTCACAGCGGACTCGTCCGTGAAGTAGAGCCACTAACTCGTCGTTGGCAGCGTTCAAAGCAGCCTGAGGTGTGCTGTGCAGAACAAACCGAACAGCGGCTGTCCTTTTTAACGGCCAAAGCGGCCAAGGATGCTGTCCTGGCCAAAACGACCAAGGATGCTCTCCTGGCCAAAACACGCTGCTGATGTCCTGCGCCACCACTGTGCGGTCCTGCGGCTGTCGGGGGCTCTGCTCGCTGCCATCTGAGCAGCCCCATGAGCTGCAGTTGGCAGGTTACAAAACGTCGTAAATATTGGATCATTCTCCTTCCAGAAGATCCTCCAAGACGAAGCACCGTGATTCGAAAATCGATGCTCTTCCTTCTGAAGAGGAGCACAAGACGTTCTCTAGCATATGCTGCTCTGTGACAGGGTAGCAAAATTTGTCATTGGGTTTTAGGTACGAAGAGGCTGGTGCCAGTAATGCTTTTTACACAAGGTGCTTCAAAACCGCCACATTCCCTCAGGTCCAGGTGCTTTTCCACCAGAAGGATGTGTTATACCTGTGAGCCTGGACTAACACAGATGGCAAACTTCTTGTAGCAGGGCAGAAATGCCCAGGGGAGGGTTAGGGTTAGCTGTCAGCCAGGCGGTTCAGCGGAACTGGAAAAGGCAGGACCATCTCTCCAGGGCTCACGAAGGTCTCCGTGACAGAGGCTGGTCAGAGGGAGCTGCTCTGTTCTGTTTTCTCTTTAATTTTGTGATTTGACCCTGCATGAAGCTAGAAGAGGCTCTGGGAAAGCCAGGAGCTGCCCGGGACAGCTGGCAGCCTGCTAGGATCAGTTATTCCTTATTTCTTCTACTTAAATCCCACTGAAATCTGGGTTAAGTATGATAAAGGCAAACCTAACTAATGCTATGCTTAAGGTTAAGCATGATGTTGCAGCTGAGTATTGCTGTCTGCAGCTGAACCACCATCACGCTTCTCCTTGAAACCAGTAATACTCCAGGGCTGGGTATCCGATCTAATATAAATTCTATTGAAAACACATTAAAGAGCTATCTAGAGCTGTGTTATAGACTTGTAAACTACTGACAAAGCATGGAAGGATATTAAGGGACAATGGGACCTGGGGTGATTAATCCTGGAGTAAGAAAGGTGTGAACATGGGCATAGCCAAGCACACATAATGACTCTGGATAAGGAAACCACACACCTGTGCGCCCATAAAGGGACGGTGATTCAAGAGACATTATCAATATTAATCTGACATTAAGTCTTCAAAGGTAAAACAACTTCAGGATGATGCATAAGATTTTCAAACTTCTTGGCACTGGCCACACTTGACTTCCAGCAGAATGAACAAGATGTGCTGTTTTCTACAGCAGCTGATTGAAAAAAAGGCTGGAAATGGTGGGACAATACTTTTTTAAAAGTAAAGTCAAGATGAAACCCAAACTAATATGCTGTAAATTCATTGGGTTTGTTGTTGTTTCAAAGTTGTTTATCCCATTTAAACCAAATGAGAGAAATTGGACCAATGTCCAGACAAACATATTTGGAAATGAAATGTCTGCAAATTGTTCAAATTTAGGTTGGGGGAAAGGGGAGATTAAATTATTTTCTGATTGTGACTGGAATTTTACAACTAGAATGGTGTTTGGAGCACCCTTAGGACCAAAGTTATTTTCCCCTTGTACTGTTGCAGACTTTTGAAAATCCCAAAAATGAGCTAAGAAGTGACCCTGCTGAAGGCTCACTATGATGGATTCACAAAAGCTCTGGCTGATCCTAGTGGAAGCTTTCCTTCTGGACTCCTGTGAACATACTGGGAGCAGTGGGAAGGTTTCTCTCATTCCAAGCACTTGCTTATTTCAGAAAACAGCACATCCTAATTTCCCATGGCTGCTTTTATATTGTTGCCACATCCCCTGGACTGTGTCCCTGCATGGGATGACCTTTGCCGCTGGCTGATGGCATGGAACCCCTTTATGGCACACAGCATGCAGAGTAAGGGATGATCTGCCCCTCCTTGCCTTGCAGAGTCCGTGCCATACCATGATGAGGGGGTTCTGAGACTCCGCATTTGCAGCTTTTTCTCCCTCAGAAAACCCATTACCACACAGACACTGCAGGAGGTTCTGCACTCCACTCCGGGGCTTTTCCCTCTTCCTCCACAAAGCAACCCTCACAAACTGTCCC